>NC_136068.1:1433423843-1433426343 GCF_964261635.1 Lissotriton helveticus
GAGGACTGCCCGGGACCCGTGGAACTCGTCCTGGGCACTCTGACATGCCGCTGGCCCGGGGAAGGGTGCCCCGGACGCCCGGGGCCCGTGGAGCCCGTCCTGGGCACTCTGACAAGCCGTTGGCCCGGGGAAGGGAGACCTGGACGCCCGGAACCCGTGGAGCCCGTCCTGGGCACTCTGAAATGCTTTGGCCCGGGGAAGGGAGCCCCGGACGCCCGGGGGAGGACTGCCCGGGACCCGTGGACTTGGTCCTGGGCACTCTGACATGCCGCTGGCCCGGGGAAGGGTGCCCCGGACGACCGGGGCCCGTGGAGCCCGTCCTGGGCACTCTGACATGCCGCTGGCCCGGGGAAGGGAGCCCCGGACGCCCGGGGCCCGTGGAGCCCGTCCCGGGCACTCTGCCATGCCGTCAGCCTGGATGGAGCCCCGGACGCCCGGGGGGACGAAGGCCCGGGACGCATGGAGCCTGTCCCGGGCACTCTGCCATGCCGTCGGCCTGGATGGAGCACCGGACGCCCGGGGGACGACTGCCCAAGAGCCATGGAGCCCGTCCTGGGCAATTTGACATGCAGTTGGCCTGGAGGAAGGAAGCTCCGGGTGGCCTAGGGAGGTGTTGCCCAGGCATATCCCATCTGGTCCCCATGGCAGAGAACCACCAACCCTGGAGGGGTGTCCGGGCATACCCTGCCCCATAGTAATCCGGAGGCAAATTACCCCCCTTTCTTGCAATCTGTGCACGCGAGGTGACAGAGGGGACCCAAGGCGTGAAAGAACCCGACCTCATGGAGCCCTCGCTGGGATCCGGGAGGCGAATGGCACCTCATTAAGACTTCCAGGGAAGTTCGGCCATCTGGTCCCCCCCATAGGAAAGCGTTGCGGGCGACCAGATGCCCGAGGGGATCCGGGCGACCAGATGGCCGAGGGAATCCGGGCGACCAGATGGCCGGGCATGGAGGTGAAGCCGCCTGGACTCTTCCCCACCCCGTCCCCGTCCCGGGACGAATGCCCGGGACGCATGGAGCCCGTCCTGGCCACTTGACGTCCCGTCCTGGGCATTGAACCATGCCGTCGGCCTGGAGAAGGGAGCCCCCCGGACGCCCGGGGGAGGACTGCCCGGTACCCGTGGAGCCCTTCCCGGGTACTTTGCAACGCCGTTGGCCTCCTGGAGATGGGTGCCCCAGATGCCCGGGGGTGGGCTGCCCGGGACCCATGGAGCCCGTCCTGGGCACTTTTACATGCCGTCGGCCTGGAGGTGGGTGCCCTGGACGCCCGGGGGAGGCCTGCCCGGGACCCGTGGAGCCCCTCCCGGGTACTTTGCCAATGCCGTTGGCCTCATGGAGATGGGTGCCCCGGACGCCCGGGGGAGGACTGCCCGGTACCCGTGGAGTCCTTTCCGGGTACTTTGCAACGCCGTTGGCCTCCTGGAGATGTGTGCCCCGAACGCCCGGGGGGAGGGCTGTCCGGGGCCCATGGAGCCCGTCCTGGGCACTGTGACATGCCGTCGGCCTGGAGGTGGGAGCCCCGGACGCCCGGGGGAAGGCTGCCCGGGACCCGTGGAGCCCTTCCCGGGTACTTTGCCATCCCGTTGGCCTCCTGGAGATGGGTGCCCCGGACGCCCAGGGGAGGTCTGTCCGGGACACGAGGAGCCCGTCCTGGGCATTGAGCCATGCCGTTGGCCCGGAGAATGGAGCCCCCAGACGCCCGGGGGAGGTGTTGCCCAGGCATATCTCATCTGGTCCCCCCGGGCAGAGAACCACCAGCCCTGGAAAGGTGTCCGGGCGTACCCTGCCCCTAGTAATCCGGAGGGAAATTACCCCCCTTTCTTGCAATCCGTGCACGCGAAGTGACAGAGGGGACCCGGGGAAGGGAACCCCGGACGCCCGGGAACCGTGGAGCCCGTCCTGGGCACTCTGACAAGCCGTCGGACCGGGGAAGGGAGCCCCGGACGCCCGGGACCCGTGGAACCTGTCCTGGGAACTCCGGCATACCGTTGGCCCGGGGAAGGGAGTCCCAGATACCCGGGACCCGTGGAGCCCGTCATGGGCACTCTGACAAGCCGGTGTCCCGGGGAAGGGAGCCCCGGACGCCCGGGACTCGTGGAGCCCGTCCTGGGCACTCTGGCATGCCGTTGGCCTGGGGAAGGGAGCCCCGGACGCCCGGGGCCCGTGGAGCCCATCCTGGGCACTTTGACATGCCGTTGGCCTGGGGAAGGGAGCCCCGGACGCCCGGGGGGGGAGGACTGCCAGGGACCCGTGGAGCCCGTCCTGGGCACTTTGACCTGCCGTTGGCCTGGAGATGGAAGCCCCGGATGCCTGGGGGAGGACTGCCCGGGACCCATGGAGCCCGTCCCGGGTACTTTGCCATGCTTTTGGCCTCCTGGAGATGGGTGCCCCGGACGCCCGGGGGAGGACTGCCCGGGACGTATGGAGCCCGTCCCGGGCACTTTTGCATGCCGTCGGCAGGGATGGAGCCCCGGACGCCCGGGGGACGACTGCCCAAG